>NW_020884872.1:73280033-73299989 GCF_003945725.1 Corapipo altera
GTGGCAACTCCAGTAGGCAAGAAAGGCAGCAAGTGAGCAGCTTCTGATTTCTGACTGAATGAGTACTGGGTACCTCATTACTACTTACTAAGGAGAAATCCCCAAAGGGATCAGGTTTCACATGTTAAATACTCGAGAATTCACTGTGGCAGCAACTGTATCCCTGTGTGGATATAACAACTTATTTTAGAGCCATTTCTGACTATGACATTTTTAATGTTCTAAGTAGCTCAAACACAGCAACACTCTATACTGGTTATAGGCAAAAGAAGCACAAATCTGTCAAGTTAAACCCTTATCTATGGGCCAGACCTTTCAACCTCCAGTTGATAATTGTCTCTATGTCCTTTGCCAGCTCAAAAACGCAGCTGCAATGAGTACTACTGGACCAGCAGCAGCTGCAAGTTACACCCATTGCAGTATCCCCCTTGTACAGCCTCAAAAGTACAAACTACTATGAAAAATATTCAGCTGCAATAAAGATTATCTATAAGTATAGGTTTCATTAGTGTTTTATTTTGCATGAGGTTTAAAATCACGTTTTTTGCTTTAAGAGAGAAGCAGATGCTAAGGGATATTATATGCTGGGCCTATATAGGTCCATGGGGAAAGAGAAACCAATTCAAATTGTTTTCCTGCTCTCAGAAGGCAGTAGGATCACATGACAAGCACTGCAGAAGCACTCCCTGCTAAAAATAGCGGCATTTTAGGAAGATATTTCAGTCCTGTCTTGAATTCATTAATTATTCACTTTATCTGCATTTTTTTTAGCATCATCATAAATTTCTATCTTTGCAAGAACAGTACTTCCCCGTGCCCTGAAGGAGAAATTTTAAAATAGCCTCTCTTTATCTGGCAGGTTTGATGGATCATGACAGTGCTGTGGCACACATAACTAGCAGACCTTGAATCAGGGGGTCTGCACTGTACTGCACTTGAGATGAGTTAAATGGATTTCAAGCTTACAAATTCAATCTTTATTTTACCAGCCTATCCTGGTTTTACTTTCTATTCACTCACAACACAGCTACGTCTCTTTTGTCCTTCAAAAATTGCAGAAATTCATGTATAAACAGTAGGCAAATACTTCATCATGAACTTGACAGAGCAGTCAGGATTCAGGATCAGATATGTAGGGACACTAATAATCAGCTTTTCAGAGAAGTGAAATAATTTCTTTATAAATTCATCAAACCTTTTCCTTCTAGGACACCTAGAAATTCTGGTTGTAGTCAGAAAGCACTGGAGCAAGTCGGTGTCAGTGACTTTGGATCAGGTTCTGTAAGTATTGTGGGACACTAAAATCCCATAATACCCTTCTTCCCATGCCCTGCAAGGTTGTTACAATAATGGCTCATCCAGTACCAAGAGAGAGAGAAATCAACATCCACCAGGATAGTCATCTGTGTAGAATCATAGAGTCATTTAGGTTGGAAAATACCTTTAAGATCGTCAAGTCCAACCATGAACCTAACACTGCCGAGTCCACCACCAAGCCATGTACTACCACCACCCTGCATAGCATTACTAGCTTACATTCATGTTTTAAGTATGCACTCCATTATTCAAACCAGAAACGAGCATAATGCAGGGGTGAGGCTGGTCCGTCCTGCCAACACCACCTTCTTGTCCCACCAGCTTAGGATGGGAAAGTCTTGATGAAAGCCAACTCTTCCAGTATGGAAAGGATATGATGTTTCCTGATCATAAGTGGCTTGCATTTCTCCTTCTGGCTGTGACTTTTAGAAAGTCCCTCTATTCATAGCTGAAAGCAAGATTTCGCCCTAGAGTACAGCAATTTTTGCATACTTCTATTCTAGCAACTGACTTCTCTATCAATTTTCTAGTGCAAACATTTCCTTGCACCATACTTAAAGTTGCTAGATGTCTTTGTCGAAAGCTGACACAAATACCAAACATACCCAACTGGAACAGCTATGGAAAGTAACCTGCATTCCTGTGAAAGGGGAGGCTGCCTGCCTTGCTCAAATAATTTAGTTCAGGGCCAAATAAGGAGGCGACCTTAAAATTATATCAATCAGATGTTACACCACATTCCACGTGTTTTCTGTGAGGACTGTTCATAGAGCATTCAATTCAAAGTAATTGATTTTCATTTCACTACATTTCCACTCTTCACCTGCTAATTTTTTTAACTCGGAATGTTCAAATAATTGAATTGAACAAAGATGCACATATCACAAGCACAAACCTCCAAGACAGATTTAATTCAGAAGTCTGCTAATGCCTGGTCAGTTAGCAAGCACAGGACCCCTTTCCCTTCCTACATTCTCTACGATCTAACAAAGGAGAAAAATAATTATGTTTTCCTATTTCCAGGCAGACCAATTAAAAGTGAGATTGTAAATTATTAAGGTACATAGTTACAGCCATCACAATGAAAGTTTTGCTAGCTTGTTTAAGAATAGCTATTCCTGTGAAGTAGTTCATTATAAATAAGTGAAAATACACAAAACACATGTACACTGCTCAGAGCATGGTTTCATGACTCTAAAGAACATAAGACATTTGTGTTACTTAGTAGTTGAAAGAACAGTGCAGGGTCCTATACAAAACACCTTAATATTCTTTCTTTTTTCTTTTAAATAACCCTATGGATCTAAAACTCTCATTAATTTTGTAATCTGACAGAAGAAAGCCTCTTCAGACCACCATTCCTAAAATCACAATAAATGCCTTTCATGCCTAGCAAATTATTCTGTTCTATATCATATATCATTTTCCCTTTTGCAAACTGCTACAGTGATTCATAAGAGACAAGAAAACACCTAACCCAGAATTCCAAACAACTATTAACAAGAAATATATCTGATGCAGTCAGCACTTCCTATATACCTGCTGCACGTCATCACCATGTTAATCCATTCTGTCTTAATAAAAATCATGTTCGAATATATAATCTCCTAAATAATTTCATGGAAATCCCTCATTATGGCTACAAGGCATTAATAAAAACTGCGTATGTAGTGAAGAGAAACAACAAAAAACCCCTATTCTTTTCTGAAGTGGTTTGCTCTGCTGTTCTGCCTACCAACACACACATTTTACATGCCGTTGGCCCTTCCCATGCTGTAATGCAAACAGCCTCTAGAACATACTATGTTCAGCTAATAATTAACACTCATCCAGAGCCGTCATAAATAAAGGTCTAGTTTAGCATTTGCTGTGGTATTGTCTGAACTCCCATGCTAAGCCTGTTAGTCTCTGGCTGGGTGAACAAACTCCAGCCACAATGAGAAGCCAAATACCAGGGTCCAAGTAGCTCCACTTTCTTTTCCAAATTAGACCACAGTGTGAGGCAAACTCTGCACACTGAGTGTCTGACTTTGTGAGTGTCACAGAGCTTTCTTTGATGAGTTTCTCCAAGCAGTGTTTTTTCAGAATGCTTTGTTTGATAATTTGACAGAACATGAAAAAGAAAAAAAAAGGAAGGAAAAAAAGTCTATCAAAAGGACCAGTTGACTGGTTTTTTGTGTTTGTGTCAGTTCTTCTCCACAAGCCTTTCAGACAGAAACCTTACAGGGCCAGAGGAGAGATGGAGCGAATAGTCAGGCACCCACATTGCCACTCATACACATTTCATATTTCACAGCACTTCTAGTAAGATGAGGGAAATCAGAAAATGTGTCCTGGCAAAACCACAGTTATGCATTTGTGTTCTCCCTACCTGAGGTCGCCTTGTACTTTCACAGAGATGGAGCATTCATCTTCCTTTCTTCTCCTAAGCCACTTAGTTACAGTTCTTTTTATATATAAATCCCCACTTACAAAATAAATAAAAAAATGTGTGCCTGTTCTGTGTTGCTGCCATGGAGTAGTTATGACAGTGCTTAAAGATTAATATTTTTCATACAAAAAATCCCAAGACCCAAGAGAACCCGGTCCCCTTGGTATCATGATCGCCAAAAGCCACAATACCTACACAGATACACACCCTGTGGTGATTCCATGTCCCTATGCAGGCAACAGAAAGGCAGAGCTTCCTGAACAAAGCAAGCAGACTCCAATATCAACAGTAAAATCCCAGGAGACTGTCAGTGCAGGAGGGATTTCATTGCTTCACTCCTTTACCCTGTTGCCCCACTTCTCCCACTCCCTTGCTTTCCACACTACCACAGACCTTCTCTGGAGGGACCAGACTGGGATAGGTACTACACTATCCCGGGGCTGTTTATGGAGTTCTTCTGACATGAGCTGCAGGAGGATGAGACGCCAATTAGGTTTCAATCCATTTTTGCCACTGCCAGCTCCTCAGCTCTTCATTTTACTGATATCCACCCCTTTGAGAGTCTCCTTTGCAGCATCTGTCAAGCTTTAAGCATGCCCTCCCTGGACATGAAATCATTATAAGACGAGTAACCCCACTGTGCCTGAGTTTGCACCTGCCAGCATAGGCTGCACATCAGCAGCCATGCTCCTGTTCATAAAGGCTCGATTTAGATCTGTCCAGCTAAGTGCATGAGATGAAAACTCATTTTCTCCTAAATACCCAGGGTATGCTTTTGGAAGTCATGACAAAACTCCAGGGACAAGTCCTGGGCTACATAAGCTGTCACAGTGTCATTTCTCTGGCAGCTAACAAGCTTCCTTATCCATACCACAATGGAGTAGGACCAAGACAAAGTCAACTCTTACAAAACAAACAAACAAACAAACAAGCGTGTTCTCCTACATTCATGCCAGCAGGATTTGGCCCACACTGTGTCATTTACTAGTCACACTTCTGACCTCTATTTTATTTTTGGTTCCCTCAGCACAATCAAGAACTGCAGTCATCAATGTTATCTAAGCATCTAATTTATAACGCTTGGCTGAACCCTTCCAGGAATCATAAAGCAAGGTGGTATGCAATCTGATACAGGGGTCAGAGCCAATTTTTAAAGAAGACAAGGGAAGAGTTCCCACCAGCTTAAATGGAACATGGATCAGGTTTGCAATGATAAAAAGGCAACAAATATTTTAAGACACTAAAAGAACCATTTCAGGCATGTTCAGATTTACTGAAAGCTGTAACTTGACCTACTCCAGCTCCCCACTCCACAAATTCTCTTCTGTCAGAAGACAACATATATGTCAAACTAGGGCTGCTATCCTACAGCTACACACACATACTCTTTAGCCTGAATACTAGTTAAGCTTTTAACTGAATGGAGACTTTTAAGTAAAACATGCTTTCCTTAAATCCAACCAAGACGGAACATAGCACAAAAGTGTTTTGTCAGTATTTTTTACTTTGTTATGTGGTTCTCTAAGCACAGAACAAAGGCTTAAAGGAAAGATGACCCTCTTTCAGCAGAAAGTGCTGCCTCTTGCAGGAGCAGCAAAACTCATATGCTGAAAAACATTGTAAAGTGGGGGATAAAAGGCACTTAATCTGTGTGAATCTCTACATTCAGTGAGTACCCCCCAAACTGGATTTATCCATCATAAGAGAAGCATTTCATCTCTCAGCTACAAGGTGTCACCATAAAACCAGCAGAATGCTCAGTGCCTCTCATAAAACACTTTTGCCACAGGGACCAAATAATTATTATATATAAAGGTACACTAAAATACTTCATGTTTTATTCTTTCAGCAAAACGATTTGGTCAAAGACTGATGAACTAAAGCCTGTCTCTGTATTTTGCTATTAATTTTATGCAAAGCTACCTGCTAGGTACTAGCTCAGAGGACAAGGACAGTACTGACCACATTGTCATTCTGGATGACAAACAAACACAGCATCACAGGCTATCACAGTTTGGAAAGATCCAGCCCACCTCAATGAAATGCCACACATCCACTGGAGTCTTGGAAATCAACAAACTTGCCAGAGAGATTTTAAAATCTACGGTGCTTTGGTGGGCACTATAGCAAAGAGTTGGCACTCTAAAATCTTTACCTGGCAGGATTCAATAGCATATTCAGTTTAAGTTGTTTAAAAATGAGGCCTTTTAATTTCCCACCTCTTTTGGACAGGAAGGAAGGCCAGCATTTCAAAGAGCTGCTGCTGAAGAAAAGATGCCACATTTCCCCTTTCAGACAGCAGTGCTCCTCCATTGGCAAACACTTCTCATAAATGATCTCTCCAGAGATGACTCTTCAGACACTTCCCCTATTCCTTTTCCCAGAGGCAATTCCTCCATAAAGTCACGGATTTAGATATGCAATTTTTAGTATTTCACCTTCTGAGTAGAACAAAAAGTAGTTTCTTAATATTTTTCAGGAAATTCCCTCATCTTTGGTGTTGCTATGCCCTGCCTTAGGGAAATGCTGGAAGTCAGGTGGCTCTGCTCCTCCATGAGAGACCCCTACTCCTCACATACACATGCACGCCAGTGGACCTGTCTTTCAATGGGTCAGACTTCAGTCATGCAGTTAATTTCAGCTTTGATGAAAGAAGTTGTCATTCTGTCTGAAAAAAAACCAAGATATATATATATAATAACAACTTGAACAGAACTGGTGACTGAAGAGCTCAAAGACCAGGCTGTTGGTCTACCAGGTGCCTGCAACACATGGACTTTCCAAAGAATTCAGGTTTTTAGAGTATAAGGAAAAAAAGAACTTGGTTTTTTGTTTAAACTTTACAACATTTTTATATTCTAAAATAACTCAAAATATTTTCTTGAAGTCTTCCCTAAAGAGTTTCCTGTTCTGAGTCTGATTATACACCAGATGCTGTCCTAACAAAGGCATCAGCAGGCCAAAATCCCCCTTGCTATGCAAAAGTATACACGCTAAAAGACTGTCTCTAAATTGCAGACTCTCACAGGGAGGAACCTTGTCTAGATTTACATTTTTAAAATTATGAATACAATAGAGTTCTTATCTTGATTGGGATCTGCTGACGCAACCATAAAATTAATTGGTGGGTTTACAGGAGCAGGTTCAATTCTGATTCCACTGAGGTCAATGGTATTTTAACCATAATAAAATCAAGTCAAAATTTCTCCTGAGTCACAGTTGCCTCTTATAATTGTGTTAAATTTGAAGAGTAAAGTTTAGCAGATTAAAGATGCATGGCCTAGGCCAGACCTCAAAAGTATGCAGCATCCACATCTGAAGACAAGTTTTACCTCAGCAGCAGTATGTGGTACCCAGATATAAAATCTTATCATCAAATCAAAAGTAGTGGCAGAGGTCTGCCTTTATACAAGGAATGGAAAGGAAACAAAAGGGCTTTATAAAGGGGAAAATATGGATTTGCACTGTAACAAGCTTTATTTCTCAAGCTTTTTGAATGCAAGACAAATGAATTGCATTACTGCCCATCACCAAATCAGCCGGAGCACATTCAAATCCCAAAGCAAATCTCAACGTAGACAAAATCCCTAATGAAGTCCCTGCAGGGTGGACTTTGTCTACTCTATCTTTGAAAACGATGAATGGCAAAGTGGGAGAGAGTGCCACATTCACATCTCCCTGGGTCCTGAATCAGAAACAGAGCACATCAGATCTTTATCTGACACAGCAAATAATCCCCAAGCACATCTCAGTGTGTCACTGCTGCTGATGCTCTTTTAGCAGGTCACTTCAACACAGTATTCTCAGATCAGCCGAAGACACTGAACCTTTTCACAGCTCTGGATAGTTAACACAGCTAGCTCCAGAAATGTTCAGGGCTGCAGTGACTGGGAGTAACAAAATTGCAAAGAAAAGAATCTGAAGACGTCCTGCTCTTGCTTGCTGGGTAGGATTTGAGTTTGTGATGCAGTTATGCCAACTTCAACAACTACCTGCTTTCAGAAGCACAGTGCTCAACCCTTCTCCCATTCCACATTGCACCCGATTCCCCAACTGAGCACTAGTGCTTGCCCAAACAGGCATCAAGCCAGTTTCAGGAAGCTAAACCAGAAGTGAAGCAACCCTACAAAAAAAAAAAGGCAAGTTTTTGGGGTTTTTCTGTGGCTTTAGATCCCTAAAATGACCTCCTGACATGTCAGACAAGTGCCAGTATTGGAGCAAGAAAGAAAGAAATACACAATAGAAGGAGGGAACCTCTAAGCTCCTATTTTCATAAGAACAGAAAATTCCAGACATCTTTAGGGGGAAAGCAAATCATCAAACTAATGTTTGAGTAGAATCTTGCTTAAAAAAGCTTAGCTTTATATATACGTCCACACACACACTCACACACACACATATATATAGTACATAATTTATGTAGAAGATACTCTAATACTTTCCTGTCCTAGGCATGTAGTGAGAGTCCAAGATCAGCATTGAACTACAGACCAAGATAACGAGGTCATTGAAGGTTCTCTCTCATATAAAATTATCTTCAGACCTAGTAAGCATCTGAAATTAAGTCCTCTGAGGAATATCAAAGATCTGAGGAAAAGTGTAGTATCTATCTCATAGACACTATTAGTAGGTGTCCCTCTTCACTGACAGGTGTTATAGTCTGTGAAATTCTGATTTAAAAAGTACTGAAGCCATAGTTTAAAAAGAACCATAACAGTTACAGTTTCTTGCAAAGCTTTCTTGCTGTGTCAAGCTTATTAACTGAACTATCAATTCTTCCTAAACCAGTACCCACATCTCAAAAGACTTTTCTTTTCTACTGAGTCCTTCATACCTTGCTGAGTGGGTTGCAGCTTCTGCTCTCATCCCCAGTGCTGGTACCTGTGGAGAACATCATTTAACAACACCCAGCTTCCAGCAAAGCTGCTCATCCAAATTCCAAGAGAGACTGTCTGCAAAGGTGAAGTAGATGAGGTAGTTCAAGTTTCAGGGGTTTTCTCAGACTTATGCCGTCCACAAATGCCCACAATCACAGAACTGTTTCCTACTGTACAGTGCAGAGAAAGCATTTATGCTTAATCTCCCAGCTCCCTGCAAAATTCCCTCTGGTCAGCTCAAAATCTCGCTTCCTCACAACCTGAAACTTCACCATTATCCAGTCTAAGCTTTCTTGTGACCCATTCAAACCAATGCATTCTTGTACTCTATTTCAAGGACTTTTTTTTCCTCCCTGGTGTTAAACCTCAACATATTTACAGAGAGCAAGAGTATACCCTCTCAGTTTTCATTCTGCAGGCTAAGTCAAAATCTTTAGACTCCATCATATGATAGCCTTTTCATCCCCCTGATCATCCCAGTAAGCCCTTTCTGCACCTGTTTTGGTTTCAATCCATCTTCTTTAACACAAGTGACCAACTGCATTGTGCATTTAGAACCCTCCCAGTGCTGTATGTAGTGGCACTGATAAAGCTCTCCCTGAGCCTCACAGGCAAATATTTTAGGTACTTTAAGTCACCAGGGCCCTTCTGTGAGGTTGCCTCCTGTGCTGGAAATACTTCCCAGCTTAGCAAAAATTTCAATAATACATCACTACCTTTTTATGGCGAGATGTTTAATGTCCATAATAAAAACAGGGAATAAAATCAGTCCAAGGACCAATCCATAAAAACTCCACTAATAGCTTCACTCCAGTCTAACACCTTTCAGCACTCCCCATTGCTGTCTCCTCCTCAGAGTTTTCACCATCTATCATACAAGTCTTCTATTAACACTAATTTTATCCACTGTAACAAATGTTCTCTTCTGTGGGTCATACCTAACACAGCCCTGCAGATTAGCACAATTTCCCATTTCTAGAAAAAGAAATTCCTACCAAAAATAAAATACTAGGCTTGCCTTCAGCAGTACTGAAGTTTACTGCTTCAGTAAACTCATCTTGCATGTACTTCCAGGTCCTCCTCTACTGTTTTGTTTAGAAGCATGTTTCTAGGCCCCAAGCACAACTCAAGTCAGATTGACAGCCCTTCAGCCAAACACAAACTACGCAGCCAGAGGTACACACACACTTGAGGATGGAAAACATCTGCATTGCCCTGGAGAGAAGCAAACACTCCCTCACCAGGGCTTGCTCCCACCTTTGTGCTACACCTTCTGGTGACTTGGGAAGGAATCACTGTGGCTGAAGACCTTCTGCTTGTCCAGATTTGTTTTCCAGTTTCCTGCTTCAATTCCCCAGGCAGCAAAGAAACCCTTGTGCCAGGAAAAGGGAGCGGACGGAAGGTTGGAGGGAAAGCAGTCGCTTCTTTTAGCAGTGCTATTGGCTGCCCCTGCTCCCTTTGTTCATCTCATAACGGAATTCCCCAGACCCATGTTTCCACCCCAAGGAATATATCAGAAATAGGGCTAGCCCACTTAGCATCCACACTCAGACTGTATTCCATTTACAGTCCCACCTGAGTACACCATGTTGGCAAAGACTCCTGTTCCTTTTCATTTAATAGCTTAAAAAGATTTCGCTTTATATCTTAGTATATGGTTCAGGACCCAAATCAGCTTTATTGCAGGAATTGCCATTTTATCCTCATGCTTCTACACCTCTAAGACACAGGTTTTTCTGCAACTTGCCCTTCTCCCATTCCTCATAGACCCTCTGCTAAGCACTCACAGCCTTTTAGTCTCCAAATCCTTGCTTGCAGTTTCACCCTTTCCGGGATAGTGTTTCCACAGGATTTTTGCATTTCTGAAAAAGTTTCAAGTTTCCTTTACATTCAGAGCCATAATCACCTTTTTGAACTGAGTCTCTTCAGATCTCAGAGTCTGCCCATCAAATTAGCTACAAGCCTGCTTCTTGTAGTCTCCTGCTTAAAGCAGATTTACTCAGGAAGACACGAATCACTGTTTTTGCTAAAACACACCAACAGGTTTTTGATCACGAGAGTGCCAGCTTTTCCTGAGCAATGCTGCTTGTGAGGAAAACCTGACCACTCCTTGCAAGTCAGCTGCCATAGAAACTGCCTTCTGTCTCTCCACCATTTATACCGTTTATCAAAAGGCACTTTATTATTGTAAATAATAATAATAACACAAGCAGAAGGGTTTTTAATCTGGTGCTGCAGCCGTTACCCCTCCTGGGATTTGACCACTCTCAACCTAGAAGTCTGTGCCTTCGCTCAAGGAAATTGCGTTTAATTCTCCTTCCAAAAATTGTGCATTGCAACTGTGCTGTTTCCAGGCTCACCTCAGCCATGGTACCTATGATGAACACTGATGAACATATAATCCAGATTATTATTAAAAATTAAAAAAAAAAATCTATCTGAAGAGTATGGAAAAGCTTTAGATCAAAGGTGCTTAACACTAAAAGGAAAGTGTGATGACACTGCAGGGTAATTTATTTATTTATTTAAATACTTGTAGTGATCATATACTTGGCCCAAATGCTGTTCCCAACATGCACTTTCAACCTGTTTTTTTCTTGATGTTGTTTCCGTGCACCTTGACCTAACCTTTGAAGGGCTGAACGATTCCCTTCCCTTATTTGCATGGGAACGTAAAAGATATTTTTAGAATGCAGCCAAACAAATCCATGTGCCTACATCAAGCAATTTTCAGTAAACTATGACAAACCTTTTTTGTCAAAAAAAATTCTGTTCATCTGTCTTTGTAGCTGCATAGCCCTTCCAGGACTGTGGGGACCCAAACGAAAGCATAAAGCACTGCAGGTGCAGCCCTCCTTGGACAACAAAGAAGCGTATCGTCACCTCCCTGCACACTTGCTGGGAAAACATGTTCCTTCAAGGACAATTCTCTCTCTCTCTATCCTCCTCCACCCTCTCCCCAGTGTTTTAGGAGCAAGAGGTAAGTTTAGTATCCCAAAACAAGCTTTCAGTTAATGTTTTGAAGGACAGCAATTTATTACTCTGTTAAAAGCGTTCCTAAATATCACCTTGCAGCACACACCCTGTAAGTCAAACCCAGAAGTGTGTAGTTCCCTCTCTGGTTCCCAATCTGGGCTCTTCAACCCTGTCCCAGTTGCTCTGTGGCGACATGAAACTTCTCTCTTTACTCTCTCCTGGTCTCTCCTTCTATACACTCCTAGCTCTTTCCCCCTTCCCCAGAAGTCCACCATCTCCACTCCTGCCTTCCTCCTTCCCTCTGCACAGCTCCCTGATAGCTGTTCCAGATCTTACAACTATCAGTATTCCTCCTGACCATCCTACCTGAGCTGTCTTTTGCGACCTGCCAAGGACACAAGGAGCAATGGAGGCACCAGCATTTCACAGAATCATAGAATGGTTTGAGTTGAAAGGAACCTTTACAGTTCATTTAGTCCAACCCCCTTGCAATGAGCAAGGACATCTTCAACTGCATCAGGTTGCTCAGAGTCCCAGCTAACCTGACTTTGAATGTTTCTAGTGATGGGGCATCCACAATGTGTCTTGGCAACCTGTTTCAGTGTCTCACCATCCTCATTGTAAAAAATTTTTTTCCTTATATCTAGTCTGAGAAGAGGAGTGGGGCAAGTCCATGTTCTTGGGAGACTGGTGGGGCAGGGATGTCAGCAGTAGGATGTAGCACAGCTCTCTACTGTAAAAGAGCCCAGGACAACCAGAGCAGCTGAGGCGAGGGTGTTCCATGGTCTTGCTGTGCTTGAGATAGCACAGGACTGCCTCAGAGGACAGCCCGCAGGGGGAACAAGGGGCACCCCATGGCGTGGGTACACATCACTGCCTGCCACGTGAGTGTCACCTTTTAATATGCCCAAGGGCAGCACAACAATGGGGACAGCCCACAAAAGCATGAAGGTCTTGGGACTGATCAGAGAGACCTCCCTCACTCCATGGCATGGCCCTGAGGAGCACAGTTAAGACACGTTTGCTAATGTTCTTGTCAGAGGTGTTGGCAAGAGCTGTTTGGCACTTGGGAAGGAAACAGCCTTTGAATCTTCTCTTAACACCCTTAGGGTCCTGTCTGTAGTTTGTATTTTTCCTCTTCTCCAGTGACAAGTACAGTAGTTGTTGTAAAACCTGATGAGTCATAGCTGCAGGCTGCAAGGGAAAGACAAGGTAAAAGGAGAGCAGGGACAGACAAGACGGAAAGCTGCTGTCACTAACCAGCTTCCAAGTCATTGCTATGTAGCTACCACTGGCTTCTCTGCAGTATCACATACATACATCTTCAGCTTTTCCTGGCTGAATCCATGGCTTGAGGAAGAACTTGAGAACAGCTACACTATGTTACACATACCTGCCTAAAAGCAGCATAAAGTCATTGTGCCCTTCTGACCAGAAAGTGCAGTCAGAACTGTCCACTGTAACGGTGGGACGTTGGGAAGAGTTTGTCAGGCAGCTAATCTAAAAGTAAAGCAGAACTTTGATTCTCAAAGACTAATGTGCTTTGATCAAGATATGCTGAAACTGCCTTTACTGTTGTCTTTCATGAAAACTAGCAGTGGTCACCAACCCTGGCTGCTCTGCTCTGCCATATGTCCCATCTCCAGTGGTACCACAAATACACTGGGAAAAATCTTCCTGTGACAAATGTTTCAAACTCAAACATAGAAGGATTCGTCTTTTAGGTCACTGATTTGATTCACACCTAATATATTTTTCATGCAGTAATTTGAACATGAATATGATAGTGTCATAGACAAAGGACACCTGTTCCAATAGTGTCGAGTAGTGAATGCCTTACAAGTGGTGGATCTAAGCACCTACTTAGATCCACAACGCTAATGTGGAGCAATACCAAGTATTTCTTAGGCTGCTATTCAGTTGTGTGTGGGAAACAGTTTTCCCACCGTAGGAAAAACATTCACAGTGTCATAAGTGTACCTAATCCATGAAAAAGCTGGTGTTATTCATGGCCTTTAGAAAAGAAACCAAGACACAGGGATCCAGCTCCCAGCGCAGCAGCACAAGGACAACTTACTGGTGCAACAGAACAATTCAACTCAAGTGACTGCTCTGCTTAATGCAGGTGAACAACTGAATTAAGTTTTTTGCAGTCTATCACATATCAGTCTCAAAACTAATCTTGCTTAAACTAGTCTTCTACTTCACTAGAGAGATAATTCTGTGCTAGATTGTGCCTTGCTTCTAGTTCAAGTTGTAATATTTATTCCCTCAGAGAACTTACTTTTCAATTAAGTGGATTTTTTCACCAAAACCAAAAATGAAACGTTGTCACTTAAAAATGTCCAGCCAATTCAACACAAAAATCTGCTCTGAGGCATGCTTATCTCAGTGTTTCTAAGAGAGTTGACAGTTGCTGAAATATAGGCACTAGGATTGCTAGTGTTGACAAGGCTTTAAAGCATCATCACATTGAGTAGCCATTAGAGGTTATATTTCATTGGAAGTAATGTAATTCAATTACCATCACCCTTTAGTATGTCCCATCTCTGGAGGCTGACAACAAGCCATATCATCCATCAGATTTTAACCTGAACTTTGCATTCTAGCCTCACAGATTGCCAGTTCTCCATTATGAATGGTTTCATATTTTTAGTGTCCTTTCTTAGGGAAAAGATGTTATCCAATTATATTGCACATCCATCTGCCTGCCTGTCTCTCCTTCCTTGGTTTTTCAACCAGTTTCAATCAAGAGGCAAAGGTCTTCGAGAAAATGAAGTTCCTATCAGTTTTTCAACTAATCAGAGGCATGGTAAAGAAGAGAAATCATTTGCACGTCCCACTTGGGAGTGGTAAACTATGTAATCCCTGCAAACTGACAATCTGGTGAGCATGGACAGCTAATACTGTCTCTTTCTCCATACAAGAAACACAAAAGGCTGAGGAATTTGTGCTATTGCAGGGACAGAAGGTCAGGGAGACCCATGTCTTGTCCTGTGAGACACAAACCCCTAGGAAAGCAGACTCCTTTAGAACTGCTGTTAATGGAACAACTATTTTATAAATGCAGTGAGCTTAGTAATTTACAAAGAATTTCTTGTGCGTATTTCTTCCGCAAAGAATGTTTTGAGTAATTCACTCTGACAGTCAAACATATTGCAAATAGAAAATATAAATTACGCAGAAAACAAAGACTTTGTTTTCTCAAGTCTATGCATTTAAGCTCTATCAATAAGCACATTTTCTTTCTCAGAATATCTGAAATGCAGAGTAACTGATTCACTATGTTTGTAAGTTTAAATGATTACTCTTACTGATGATTATCAACATTACTGATTCATATTACTGTTGTTGTTCTGCCTTTTTGCTGCCTAACTGAACCATAAAAGTACTCATGACTTTGCTAGTTCTTAATCACATTCATCAACTGCACAACAATTGTGATTTATGACAGCTTATTCCTCAAAGGTAACCTGTTTACATCTGTCATTGTGTCCATTCCCTTTCTCACTCCCTCTCCATCCTTCCAAACTTTACCTCCTCTGTATTACTCATTATGCTAAATCCCTTTTCTTTGGCCTTTCCCACTCACTGGCTCTCACCAACTCTATATCTCACCTTCTCCCATGTCCACACATCCTCCATCCCAGTCTTTCCCCTCATTCTACTACCTCTTTTTCTGCCTCCCACATATACTGTCATTATCTGTATTTTCTGGCTTCCTCCCCTAGCCTGTTCTTTGCTCAGAAGATAGTTCCCTTCCCCTCGCTCACACAAAACTTTACTAGAAAGAGATTGGTGAACCCGGACACCCTTATAAAAACACTTCTGCTGGACTTTTCTGGTTTCACTTCCCTATACTTCACCATGGATCACATTCATGGAAGCTGCATTTCCCTCTTAATCCTTCTGCTCCACCTGCCCATTCACCAGCAAAATCTCATGTTTTCTCCCACTCTCATTGTGGCCCCCACCTTTTCCCAGTTAGTGCTGCTCCCTGTGACACAGTTATCTTCAGCTACACCCAAAGCTACACGCTCTATCACTTTAACTTCTTTTTGAGTGTTTCTCTGCAACATCTACTCTATCAGTCGACCATTGTCACCTTCTCTTCTGCTTCTAATGACCCCCTGTGAATGTACAGCTTCACTTTGCTTTAGACATTTGCTTACCCTTCAATACTTCCATCCTCTTCCTCAAAGACAACTGCCTCTCTAGTCTTTGTAAACCTCGGAGGTTGACATTTTACTGCTAGAAGAGTTTGCCTTCTACCGCTTGGGGAGTTACCTGATCCATTTCAGATGCCCCCTGCCCACAATCTACCCAGGGTGTGAACTCCAGCATACATTATTCCCAGATAAGGGTCACGTCCTACATACACACACACACACACACACACACATGCACACACACACTCTCCTCTACTGGAAGACAGTCCATGCTGCTGAGAACAGTCACCCATCAGCTGCAGGTAGGCTGGCAAACTCCCACATCCGAAATACCAAGTTTTACTCCTCCCTCATACCCATTACTCACTCCTGCTGCCATTCCTTAGGGAGCACCAGCGAAACATTCAGGACAAGACCACCAAGCCTCTTGCCCTCGTTCCCATACTTTTTATAACTTTTGTCACACTTCTGTTTCTCATTTTCTCATCTACATATGCCGTCTTTTCCCTCACGCTCTACCTTATTTTGTCAATTCCTAGAAAGCTCTCTGCCTACGCACAAAAGGAAGCCACTCCGTCTCAGTTTAAGTTTCTACTAAAAGGACACATTTACAAATCTTACAGTCTTCACAAATCTTTTAGTCTTCAATGACCAGCTCTGGCCATCAGTCCCTATTGCTTGTATCTAAATTGCCATTCATCTGCATTATTACTCTTTCCTAATTTTGTCACCTTTTCCCTCTCCCATATTCAGTATGTCACCCACAGGGTCTTGTTTCAAATTAGACTGCAAGATATTTAGAGCAGAAAGAGTGCTCATACAGCATATACACCTAGTGCAACAGGAGCTTGTAGAAGCTAGCGTTTACCCCAGAGAATACAAGTATCATAACTGCCCAAGGCTAGTGGGAACTTACCGAGCCGTACAGTTCCCCTTTCTCATTCATTCCAAGGTAAAGTCCACTGTCGACCCCTCGGATGCTGACCAAGCCCACTGCTATACTGATAAATTCCAGTATACCTACAAAATGCAGGAAAAAAACAAACAATGTATATATTGTTTCCATTGAAAGATTTTTTTTTTCAGATGTGACTGATCCCTGAGTGCCAAGCAGCTATTTTCAAGGTTGTTTTCCCATTTTCTGTGTTGTTTGGAGGAACATAAGGAACAAACAAATATACAATACTTAAAGTCCTTTGAGTGCCTGTTAGAATGATGAATTACAAACAGCATTAATGTACCAAATGAAAAGATTACTCTTAATCTTTCTCATCATTTCCAAACACAAACTCAGTTATACTCTGATTTGCACAGCAGATAGTACATTCAGAGAAAAAAAAAGGTTTTCGAGTGCACGAATTAGTAGAAGTGAGTAACCTATGAAATTTCTCTTGCAAAATAAATTCTGAAAAAATACGATTTAATCAGAATTGTGAGATAAAACAATGTTACACATGGAACCAAAAGATCTACTTCCAGCCATCAATGGACCAGGAATACAGGGAAAGATTTACTCACAGTGTGATCTTCCAGAGGTTTGACAAATTAAAATCCTTAGTATAGTCCACTTTCATTCATTTCTGCTTAGACAGTAATCACTCTCCCTATGTTATTATTTATTCATCTCAAATTCAAAAATTAAAATATCCTAAACCTAAGTAATAGTGTATACAGGATTAACTCTTCCCATGCACATAAGAGCAAGCTCACACAGACATTTGTGCACATAGAAATAATATTTTGCCAAGAAGCACTGCTTCTGCAAAGCTCCCAGGTTCAGCATCCATGTGCACAGTACAGCAAGTATCTGTATCAAGTATTGACTCATTTGGTTCTGGGGGCTTGGGGATTTTCTGGCAGCCTTCCCTGCAAATTGCTTACCTCTTCAATGAGGATGCTACCAGCCAAACCTTGCACAAACCTAGAAGTCTTGTGTAAAAAATGGAAATTGCTTCCTATTTGGGAATGCTCATCTTAGATTGTAATGATCTCACAGGAGTTATCCAGCAGCATTCAGAAGCATGCTGCTGTGTTACTTTCTGAGTCACAAAATAAAGCACAGAGTAGCATTTTCAATATATTTTGTGAATTTTCATGCCTAAGCACACCATATAACTATTTTTAAAACTCATTGGAAACTATATGAATATGAAATAATAAAATAAGGGTATAGTATGTGTTGAGCCTCATGGGCAAATAAAAAAGCACTTTCATGGATTTTTTTAACAATTAATTTGGCATCTCCCACAAAATAGTTGTGCACTAATCAATAACAGGCATGAATCACAAATCTAACATGGCACAAGTTGAAGTCAATAGGGAAAATTTATAGCCAAGCTAATGTGAAGATGAAAAGTATTCCCTGTAAGGGACTATTGATCATTACCTTATATATTATTCAGTACTACAAACACCATAGTCTTACTGTTTTGATAATCCTGTTTTAAGGCCTGGGTGTTTTAAACTATTCTCTACATACGCACAAATAAAAAATACTGAGGGGAAATATTTAGTAATTGTGGATTCTTTTAAGTAATATAAAGTGGCAGCATGCTGTTTATCTGGTGTAGGTAGTATCTCAGATACAATCGATCCATGGAAACAATTTAAACATTCCTATTATATCTGGACATGTAGTACTTCCAGATTCCTTACTAAGGTTTTTTCTATAAAGCTTTTACCAAAATATCACGTTACTTGGTACATGTTACCAAGCAATTTTAACTGAAGTTAAATCTTACATTAAGTGTGCATTATACAATACTATAGCTAAGTTAGTGAGTCTGGCATCTTTCACAACAGTCTAAATGTTGTCTTTAATTGCTGTTCTCATTTCAAATATTTGGGTGCACGCTGCTTAGTGCATAAAAAGAACAAAAAAGCACTGTCACATCCTATCGTAAGTGCAGAAGATGAATTTAAGGTACTTTGTCAAAGAACATCCACATATTTGAGGTCAGAATAGAGACTTCTTCATTTGAAATATTCAAAAGCCTATTCACAGCAAGTTTTATGTGCCATATTAAGTCCTTCAAGAGATTATCTGGGGCGAAGCATACAGTCTTACAGAAGCCTTGTCAGTTTAAGGATTTCATGATTTGCCCCCACAGTTCTGTGAATATTTTCACTGTATAGTTTCTATAATATATGGATAGTACTTAGGACCTGAACCAGATATTAAAATAGATAATCCTCCTCAAAATGAGGCTGGATCAAATGGAAATCAGGGCATCTCCAAACTTTAAAAGCTAGGGGCCTATTTATAGCTGAAAACGGGGAAGGGAAGCTTTGAGGAAATAACTGTCTCAGTACAAGGGGTACTGAATTTCTTTTCACCAGACACTGAGCATTTTCTTTAATGAAACCACTTCACAAGAAGTTTAGGAAGAAAGTTTTGGGGAAGTTATTTATTCCTGACACATCAACCCTTCATGCACCTTCTTCTACATGATCCAACTTTGACCACGCTGAATGGCAGCAGGACATCAGCCTGACATAAAGGCTGGTCACACTCTCCTGTCAGGCTCACAGGTGAGAGGGGGTGGATCGTTCACAAACGTGAAATTTTAACTTTCATCTAGCTTAGCTCTGGTGAAGAACAGGCCTACAGAAAAATTTCCCTTGGCTTTTAAGCAATGAATACCTCTGCAACTACACGGTCTTTTTGTTGTTGCCGCTTTGCCCTTTGCACATTTTTGTCTTTGGCTACATATAAGCTTTCTTTGTATTGATGGATTGAAGCAATTTAGTTTCCCCTTAGCACTCTAAAACACCGAAAGAACAACGAAGACGGTAAACTCTGCCAGCCAGTTCTCTGTAGGGCTTCCAAGGGAAGCGAAGGGCAGGGGAGGGTGAGGGACCGTCCGAACCCTGCTCTCCCCGGGCTGCTGCGCGTCCAGCGATCGCCCACCCCGGGAAGGGCGAGGGAAGCAGAGCCCTTCGTGGCTAAGAAGCCACCGGGAGGACAGCCTGGTGATGGGGTGAGGGAAGGAACTTCCCGGGAGCCCCTCCGCTTCCGGCGTCCCCCTCCCTTGCTCCCGGCCGCCGGCCGAGGCTGCGGCGCGGGGCTGCGCGGAGAGGCGCGGGGCTGAGCGCTCCGTCGGGATGCGTCCCGCCTGTCGCAGCTGTCACCGCTCCGCCCGCTCCCCCACATGATGCCAATTAAAAGACGGGAGGGCAGACGCAG
>NW_020884872.1:73919154-73943301 GCF_003945725.1 Corapipo altera
CCCCCCCCCCCCCCCCAAACCTCAGGGAGAAGAGGGAGAAAAACAACCAGCTAAGAAAACCCGAAACGAGAGAGACAGCTAAAGTGATATATATAAATATATTTACACTTATATATACAATTTAAAATATATACAATTTTCACAAGGGAAGGGAAAGGGAAAGGGGAAGGGAACAAAACCAAAATTATATATATATATATATATATATATATATCTCCCAAATCAGTAGCCCGAGATCTAGTAACTAAAGAGTTAGCAAAGGAAATATATCACCACTCTCCTTGGGACAACTGAGAGTTGCTCCGGGACGATCGCCAGCAACCTCCGTCTCCCAAGGTCGACAAGGCCTTACCAGGCCTCGCTCCCCAACACGGCAGACTCAACAGCAGGGAACCTGCACCTCCAAGCCGCCGGAAGGAAAGAAAGCGAAAGCCTCTCCTCATTTCTTCTTATAATCTGGCTTACGTAAAAATCGTAGGGAATACTGGGTAAATCTGGACCCTTCCTTGGTTACAAACTGGTCACCAAGGAAGGCCTAGCCCAAACCACCACAACTGTCTGACTCGGGACCTGGGAAAAGCCCTTCTAGTCTCTGGGAGTATTCTGCACACCAGCAACTCCTTGGTACTCAAAAAAATGAAAAAACACAGAAGGAAGACAAGTTCTCAGTTTTTCCAGCCTGTGGCAGCTGCTGGCAAAAAGACGGGGAGAGTGACAGGGCTGAAAAGACACTGTCCTTCGGGCAAGGAAAAGGGGTTATTAGGAAAATCAAGACTGGGAAGAACAAATGTAAAGTTTGTAAGGATGTCAGGGAGAGCCTAAAATAGCAGACAGATAATTCAGACTAATAGGGGAAGAGTTCCAAGGATTTCTTCACCAGCAGCCATTGTACCCCAGGGATACAGCCATGTTCAAAGTCTTCTCCACCTCTTATTGCACAAAGCAGGGGAAGAGCCAACATCCTTATCCCTTTCCAACCTGTTACACACAAGAGCTATGAACCTTTGATGAATACAAAATAACCACTTCACCCTTCCCATAACTGTTCATAATAATTTATGCTGTCATAAATTACTGACTCTTTTCATTAACTGCTGGTTCAGTCCCTAGCTGCTATTTCCAATTGTAGTCCAAATTCATTAGTGAGGGTCCTAAATTATAAGCATCGATCACTGATCATTACTTAGCCCTTAAATATTGAAAGTCTGTCTATTTATACCAAACATTTGTTTATCACCTCTAGAAATCTAGGAAAGGAATGTAGTTAACCCAGCAAAACTTGCGCAAGAAAAGGGTCACACTGACCCATGAACATTTTAGTCAGCTGCAGAAGAATTATTTTAAAAAGTTGTTTTTTGGCTTGGTTTGGTTTTTTGTTTGTGGTGAGTTTGTTTGTTTGTTTATTTGTTTGTTATGTTAGCAAGGTATCTAACATTTTCCCTGGTTTAACTCATGTGTTTCTTTTTCATGTTTTACATGTAAATACACTGTCTTAGACTTGTGCTACTAGCCTGGGGTTTGCATGTGCCATAGAATGCAGAAGAGTCCTTCCAAGCAGCAATGGTGGGCTGTAGTCCAGTCCCACCTCCCCCAAAAGCCCAGAGAAGCAGGATTTGCCTTCCTCTGACAAAGGACGCTGCCCTCAGCTCAACAGCATTTTTGTGTGCTTTGCTATTTGTTTTTGTGTCTGATTGTTTCAGGTCAGCAGAATCATTCCAGCAAGCTGACTTCAGTCCCCACTCTGCTGGTAACATTTCCCTCTTAGGTACAAGGTAGTGTATAATTTGGGTGTATATCCTTTTTTACTAAATAGTAAGTGGCCCTTGACCAAACAAGCCTTCCTGAACCCTACTTCAGCTTTCTTTATTAATTCCTGTACGAAGCAGAGCCTCACAGTCTTGCATAATTTCTGTTAACTTTCCAGCTCCAAATAGTTGCCCATTGACTAACAGCAGTCAAGCTTGAGCATGTAGCTGCCTGCTTGGTTTTCTGTCATGACAGGAGCTCTCCTAATGTTGTCTCTGCACAGGGGCACCAGTGCCAGCTTTGCATACAGTTTTGTGTGCTTCAGTGCCCAAGAAATGCTGTAGATTTTGCCCAATCAGCATCACTGTCTCACTCTGTCACCCTGTGCTCTTTTCTAATCTGCTCCACTGAATATAGGTGGCTACCAAAAGTCAGCAGATTTTGAGCATTCTCCAAATTATTTGCATAACTCCCTTGCAGAGTGCTAAATTTTCTAGACCCCCTCAGTAGCAATGGAGCCCTTGCTCTTAGATACCCACAAATAAAGAGAGACCCACTAGGCTTTCACGCGTGAAGGAGGCATCTGATGGGATGAGTGAGACGCGTTGTTTGACAAGTAGTTGAATTGCCAGGAAAAAAAGTCTTAAAGTGGGGAATGAAGGAAAACTAGGGAATGAAAAAACAGAGTGGGCATTTGAGAATTTGACTTGTCATTATATCCTGGGAAGCTGCCTGGCTACATCCAAGATAGCTCCACAAGCATGTTCCCGGGGGCATTGCTCCAAGGAGTAGCACTGGGCATAGGGATACCAGACAAAGGGCCCTGGGATTGCTGCTGGCTGTGTGCTACACAGTGATCTGCAAGGTCACAGCTGTAATCCAGCTCAGGTCTGTTGGTGGAACATGCTGCTGTGGGCTTGACTGGAGCTTCTGCCTGGAAAGCTGTTTGTAATACTTACTGCTTTTCTTAATTTTGTTGACAGCATGAGGTTTCAACTGCATCCCCTTAGTTCCTCATGACTCTTCTCTCCCAAACCCAGTTCAGCTCCTTTGTCTCTGATTAGTTTAGCAAGAGGAAATGATTCCCATAATATATTTGCATTTAAGAAACTACCTGATTAATATGATGCATACATAGGTGCAACCAGGTCGTTACTGAATCATCCTATTCTTGTTTTTAACCTGATTCAGTACTTGAATTTCAGACCTTGGCAAACTGCTGGATTAGTCACGTAGTCAGCGATTTGAATATTGACAAAAGGAACAAGAGAATGTACTTTATTCAGATTAAATTAAAACAATGTGCACATACATGTGAATATGTGAATCCAGCCCACTTTCCATGGAGGGATCATACGTCATTCTCAGATGCTGCCTGCTCTCCCCACCATTCCTCTTGAGCTCCTGTCACTGAGTCCAAGGACTCACATCAGAAATTTTAATCCCAACACTCCCTACCCACATCTTCCCCTTCTCTCTGTGAGGTGAGCAGAATCAGGCCATCTCCCACTGTTGGCATCCATCCTCTCCACAGGATTCACTAGCACTACCCTTTGTATTTAGCAGCCTTTACGGCTGCTCAATCAATCCAGCCTTTAGCAGCTTCTTTCCCCAGAGTCTGGCATTTGCCACCAAAATCTCTTATTGTCTACTTCCCACCCTTATCTGTGAATAAGTAAACTAATGTGCATTTCTTCTATGCTCCGTGTGCTCCAAGAGATAGAAGAAAAAAACCTCCTCAGATAAGCAACAAAGACTGAAAGCTTGTTGAAAGTTCTTGTCAAACCTGAGAAAACTTTGCCTGAACTGTAATAGTGCATTTCCAGACATGGAATATGCATGACAAAGCGTGGGAATTGGTCAAAAGTGAGGTCTGTCCCTAGCTCTGGCTGTACCCTGCACCCCTCTGTTCTTTGAGGAGAGATTATTTCTGAGAGACAGTGGAAAGCGTCTACCCAGAAGCAAAGAAAATCGTGAAGTTCCTTTATAGACCCTGCTCTGTCCATGCCTGATCCTACAGTGCACCTTTGTGATAGAGTTGTTGGTGAAATGGGACCCTCTCTGTGAAAACATATCACTCTCTCACATGACACTTCGTCACCCTCTCACAAAACTTTTTTTTGAGCCACAGGTAGGAAATGCGGGTCCTATCCACCGACTTTGTTTTACCCATGTAGGGGTTTGAGCCTTTGTGCACAAGCAGGGCCAGGAGCTGGGGTCCTGTGAGCTGCAAGGAGAGCTGGGCCTAGAGAGCTGGGCCAGCCAGATGTCCTCCCTGAGGGGACAGGCAGTGGGCCTGTGAAGGTGTCTCTGGAGCTGCAGATCTTTTAATAAAGACCTGAGAAGTTGAGGGAACCATACTTATCTTTGAATTAGGGAGAAAAGACAAACAGCCACTAGCAAAGAAAATTGTGGTTGCCACAGAGGGTTGAAACAAGGGATCAGGCAGCTATTGACACTTTAAAGTGTCATGGTAAAGTGTCACATTGTTGGTTTTATTGATTTTTTTTTTTTTACTGGACAAAATGAAGAAACTCGTTTAACCTCCTTGTTATCCTGAAAAGCCAAGTTTTCACCAACAGAATAGGCATAGCACATGCTATTTTATGGGATACCTTTGGAAAATAATTTTGAGGAACAGTCTTATGGAAAACAGCTCTAATTCACAAAAGTAAACTAGGTGCTGTGCCCCTCTCCAGAAGCCTCCTGAATTGTTTGAACTAGGCAGTGAACATAAAAGAAGCTTGATGTCTTCTGTGCTGGCTTCTTTTATCAATGATCTTAAGCTTTGTCTAGCAGAGAAGCCTTTGGAGACTGTAAGGATTATGAGATTGATGCCTGTGGCATGAGAACTCAGAGTCACCTGCAGCAACATTGATATAAACCACCATCTTTACAACCCTTACATCAAGTTAAGTTTAAAAAGCACATTGAGTGTTGTTTGCATACTCAGGCCAGCCTTACAATCTCTAATCTTTCTCTTACAGTACTAAGCCAAAATGTTAATTTTTATCAAATTAACATTTTACTGTTTAAAAAGCTGAAATATGACAGAGTAGCAAAGTATTTACATCAAACAATGAAAATTTGTTCTTCGTAAATAAAATGTTTCTTGAAAATGACATGACCCCATTACTTCTGTGTAGGCAGGGAGGAGGCAGAGTGTACCCAATGTGGTTCCTGTGTAAACTTTAGGAATTCAGTGTTGTATATCAAATATGGAAGCTATGGAAGCTACAGCTTTATGAATTTGAGCTCCTATGACCATGTATTTGTATTAGCCAGACTTGCCAAGAGCATTTCAGGCACTCTTCTATGAAATACAAAAGCTTACTTTTAAATTGTGAGGGCAATTAAAGTGAACATGATAAAAATGACCGGGTACTTATTTCAAACACTAACATGCACATAAAGATATCAAAGGAGACAAAACGATTTGCTCAAAGGCTAAGTAAGTACGGTATTTTTGGTCTTATGAGGACTAAAATGAGTGTTTGAAAAGCAAATGCAGAAGCAAACTGGTTAAACATGCTGAGTTGAACTGGGAAGGTGCTTTTATTGCTGATAGTGCAAAAATGCCCGGTGTAGCATGTTTAATCCAGCCTCAAAGAAATGAAAACTATTTGCAAAGTACAGTCTGAGTCTATAGCTGCATTTCCAGTTGATTAATGACAATTGTGCATGCTGAGCAGCAAGTAAGCTGCTAGGTGTTGAAAGAGCATCATTTTAAGCAAAAGCAGTGAATAAGGAGGTTGCTACATATATGAATCAGCAAAAATCAAAATGCTTGTGTATTGTTAAAGTGATGCTTTGTGGTAGTCAAATCTAAACTTAACCACAAGGAATAGCAGAAGATCTTATCCAGTGTGAGTAACTGGATAATAAAATGGCCAGTAAACCTGGGCATCTGCTGGTGCAAATGAATACACAGTGTGAAAATTAGTTCAAAATGTACCTATTCAAGTACATGGGCATATATGTAACCCAGGAGGTACTGTTCTAATTTCTAGCAATGCTTGTGAAAGAATCTTGGAGTAACTATGAAAAAGTCAACTTATTACTTTAAAGTGTCTGAAAAATGAAAAAAAGTAAATAGGAATTTCTAGAAAATTAGGGAGAATGCAATAGGAAGCATTGCTCTGTGCTTATATAAACTGTGCAGGTACTTGGACCGCTCTTGTTAGAAAGACAAACAAGACTGTGATAAGAATAATAAAGATATATAACAGCTCCTGCAAGGCACAGATTCAACAAATTAGGCCTTTCGGCATAGAATAAAAAGGATGAAGAGAGGAGATGACAGAAGTTTATGAATTTATGAAGGACATGAACAAGGAAAGATAATTAGCTATTAATCCTAATGCTGAGGAGTCAGGAATGTACCATGAAATCATTAAAGGGCAGGTTTTCAGTAAATGAAACTTTTTTTTTTTCACTACACATATTAAGCTATTGAGTTAATTACTCTGGGATCATGTGGATATATATATATATAGAGAGAGAGAGAGAGAGATAGGATAAGTCTTAAATATTTATATAATCCATATACAGGTGACATCAAAACATGCTTAGGCAAAGCAGAGAGTGAAACAAGGGCTATCAAAAGTATAGATCCAGACAGAGCCTCTGAAGGTGCCTGGGGGCTGTTGAATGAAGAAATGCAGACATAGTCTTTGGAAAGCTGTAAGGCATTACTGGAAGATGATGGCAAGAGTTCTGTTATCTTGAAGTAAGGTAAAACCTGTTTCTGAGTTGAGGAAGTTACAACAGTATTTATTTTCCTATTTTTATGAAGCTTTTATTTCCGCATTACTTTACAATCCACAAGAATCAGTGTTTTGTACATACATGTTTTGTATTCCTCACCTTCAGTGCTACCCCTTCCTTACAGATGAACATTTACAGATTCCAGAGTTGTTAAAACTTGTCTCTTGCACCTCCTGCCAATGAGACAGGTGTTAAGCAAAGTGTAGTCAACAAGCCTTCACCCCTGGATTTGTGCTCTGTCAGAATACCTTGCTAGGGTTCCCCTCTCCTTCCCAAATATAGCATTACATACTTCCTTACATATATACTCAAGTAAACAAAAATCAAGACTAAAAATAGCACTCAGCTTTAGCATAGATTTTGTTTGGTTATAAATGAAAAATGCCATGGCAGTACTGAGCAACACAAGCTGTGGATTTCTTCCAAGCATTTACGTTTACCACTATCAAACTTGGGTATTTTTTTATAAAACAGTTAATTCTTCATGACTTTTATTTTTAGATTATTTAAAGATCTTACATTTCAGTAAAGCTTTCAATACTCTTACAGTGTTCTTCTGGACAAAATGTCCAGCACATAGCCATGATGAGTGAGCAACTGGCTCATGGGTCGGGCACAAAGGGTTATAGTGCATGGCGTAACATTGGGTTGGGGATCTGTCAGTGGTGGGGTTCCACAGGGCTCCTTCTTAGGTCCTGTGCTCTTCAACACCTTCATAAATGACTTGCATACAGGACTTGAAGGTACACTGAGTAAGTCTGCTGACTGACACAAAACTGGGAGGAGCTGCTGACTCCCTTGAAGGCAGGGAGGCCCTGCAGAGAGACCTCAACAAATTAGAGGACTGGGCAATCACCAACTGTATGAAGTTCAATGAGGGAAAGTGCTGGATATTGCACCTGGGATGGGGCAACTCTGGATGTACAGACAGAATGGGGAATGAGATGCTGGAAAGTAGTGCCATAGAAAGGGTCCTGGTTGATGGCAAGTTGAATATGAGTGAGCAGTGCCCTGGCAGCCAGGAGGGCGAACCCTGTCCTGGGGGGCATCAGGCAAAGCATCGCCAGCTGGTTGAGGGAGGGGATTGTCTCGCTCTGCTCTGCACTGATGCAGTCTCACCCTGAATATTGTGTGCAGTTTTGGGTGCCACAACACAAGAAAGATATTAAGCTAGTAGAAAGTGTCCAAAGGAGGGCAACAAAGATGGTGAAGGGCCTTGAGGGGAAGCCTCACTTGGTCTGTTTAGCCTGGAGAAGAGGAGATTGAGGGGAGACCTCATTGCAGTCTACAATTTCCTTATGAGGGGAAGAAGAGGGACAGGCACTGATCTCTTCTCTCTGGTGACCAGTGACAGGAGCCAAGGGAATGGCCTGAAGTTGTGTCAGGGGAGGTTTAGGTTGGATATTAGAAAAAGGTTCTTCACCCAGAGGGTAGTTGGGCACTGGAACAGGCTCCCCATGGAAGTGGTCATGACACCAAGCCTGACAGAGTTCAATAAGTGTTTGGACAATGTTCTCAGACACATGGTGTGATTTTTGGAGTTGTAGTGTGCAGAGAAGGGAGTTGGACTCAGTGATGCCTGTGGGTCCCTTCCAACTCAGGATATTCCATGAAATCCAACTTAATTTTCTAAACCTCTGAGAGCAAAACCAAATTAACTCTGTCATTTTGCTGATACACAAGTTCTAGTTTCTCATAATTATTAGATCAAGCTTAAATTTTATTTAAATCCCATCTTATGAAAGCATTTCTACTTCCAGACAAGCATCACAAAACCAAGCTCAGTACTAAGCGTAACATACAGATCTTTACTCCAATATACAGAAACAAACACGGCAGTACTTTATATACTCAGACAATTTTTTATTATCTTTCCTACACACCCTCTTTAACACAGCATTCTTTTCTGATAGGTTTTTTTTTTTCATCAGTGCTTTAAAAAACAAAGGCTCTTCACTATGCTGTAATCAACATCATTTAATAGAAGTCACTCTTGGCTGGATGCTTTGGGTGAAGTGCAGACCTGATCTTGACAGCAACGCTGGTTATACTTTACAAGCAAAGCCCAAGATAAGGGCTGCAGTGCTGATGCAGCTAATTCATGCCTGGCAGGCCACGGTCCTCATCCTCAGAAACTTTCCTTAAAGATGGGGTTTAAAGGGTACTATAATTAGAAGAAGCTTTCTTTTTTTTTTATTGTCAACAACAGAGCTCAAGCTCCAGACAAATAACACCTAGTGACAGATCTTCACACAGCAAGTAACTCTTGAGTCACTCTTTATACTTCCTGCTAGATTACTTTCATAAAAACTTTTACCCCACTCCCTTTGCGCAGTATCAGTGAAATCAAGGCTGCGCACACTAACGAGGATACCAGAAAGGTTTCCTACAGCTGTAAAAAGCCCACAAGATCTCAAACGAAAAAGCATCATCTTACTGCTATCCTGCCTTTAGCTGCCTGCTGCCCTTGTTACCTCTACATCTGGCGACCAAGATCAACTTTTTTACTGTCAGTTCAGCAGTTATTTTATCTGTTCCTTGTCTTCCAAACTCAGGCCTTCTAAGAAGGTCTCAGCTTTCTTTTTCCAGCCCTGCCTCACCCTACAGAAAGTCTGTGGGAGCTGCATTTTATCTGACCGTTGCCCGAACTGGTCCACGGTGACGATTTTCTCGGGCTGCCATGTCACTGGAGCAGTTTCGGAGGGGATGGATTTCCCTCCGGGACATGTTTTCTGCCAACACTTGGGAATCAATCCCGGCGCAGGGCTGTATTTGCAGTGTACCAACTCCCTCCGCCCGATGCGCGCCCGGTGTGCATGGACGTCCCGGGCGGACCCGAGGGCGCTTCCCGCGAGAGGCTCCGTCCAGACCCGCTGCATGCCCAGCAGCTCCCGCCCCTCGGGCACGGCAGAGCCCAACGCCGGCGGGTCCCGCTGAGCCGCTCAGCCCCTCGGTTCGGCCCCGCCCCGTCCTGGGCGTCCATCCCGCCGGCCCCGGGCGGCCGCGGGAGCGGGGCGCGGGCGGAGGCGGGTTAAAAGCGGCGGCAGGTGAGCGGGGAGGGACCTTAAAGCTGCGGGGCGGCGAGACTTGGAGCGGCCGGTCCGCGGGCACCGAGGGACGCGGGAGCGGAGCAGCGCGGCGCGCCCGTCGTGTTCTGCGTGTCCTGCCGAGCCCTGCCAGGTGAGCGTCCGGAGAGGCTCCCGCCTGCCGCATCGGTGGGATCGGGATTAGGCTGTGCGCCCGCCGAGTGGGTCGGGATCCGTGTGGTGTGCCAGAGAGGGGCTCGGGTCGGGGCCGTCCCGGCGGGACTGGGCTCGAGGCGGCCGCCGGCAGCGGAGGGGGCACTATGGGGCTGGGGCAGCCACGCCGCGGCCCCGAGTCCCCGCTGCCCCGGAGCTGCCGGGGAGGCAGCCGTGCCTGGGCGCCGGCTGTGAGCCCCCAGCCCCGGGACCGGCCCGGACTGCGGGGATGCGGGTCGTGGGCGATGACAGCAGCCGGCGTTCCAGGGGGAGCCGTCGGACCTCAGAGCCGAACGCGCTGTTTGCCAGCGGTGCCCGCTGACAGGAGCCGATGGCAGTCGCACCGCTTCCCGCCGCTGAAGGCTCGCTGTAGGCTGCATGTCCGCTCCAGCCGCGCGGGAACGCGGCGGGACGAAGGTCGGCGCGGTGGGAGGGAGAGACGGGGTGGGGTCCAACTGGTAACCCCGGAGTGGGAATTTAGAGTGGTTTTCAATAACGGTGTCTTGGCTTTGGCAAGTTGGGTGTCCCGGTAGATTCACTCTCTCCCCACAGCCAACTTCGGTTTTTCTGTAGTGGCAGATGAACAAGGAGAAATTGTTTTTTCCCAAAAAACTTGCAGCACTGGTTCAGAACTGCAGTGGGAGACAGCACTTGGAGCCCAGGCTGTTCATCTCTGTGATATGCACTTCAAATACTTTCCTTCAATCCTGATTAGCTCCTTGTGAAGGTTTCACTGACTTTATTTTAATGACTATGCAGCAGGCATGAGGAAATTCTTAACAGAAAGATGCAGGTGTCTGATGATAACCTACAGTTTAGGTCAATGTAAAAAGTTGCATAATATGGTGCCAGTTTCAGCAGAGACAAAGCATAAGAAGTCTCAGGAATTCCAGCCATCTTCTCAAAGTTGTTGGGTTTTTTTGTTTTGTTTTTTTTTGTCTTACCCAATTTCACCTTTCTGCATCACAGTAAATCTGACCTCTCCCTCTTGCCTCAAGGCTTGTCAGCACAAGCTAGGGCCTCGTACCAAGGGTATGTGTTGGGACATGTTAGTCCTTTGGTTGTGTTGTACCTACACCAGTGTAAGAAGTTTTTTTTTTTCCTCTCTGTTGTTTGAGAGATTTTTGTAAACTTTGGCCAGTGTTACGTTTCAAGATACCACATTCTCCCCACAACACACAGGTAGCACCAAGAAGAGATGCAGCTCTTATCCATGGCCAGCGTGGCTCTCCCACATAGCACAGCTGAGCCTAGCCTTGAGAGATGATGGACCAGCTATGCAGGTTCCCAGCTCGGGTTTCAAAGTGTTTTGTCCAATTCACTGATAGTTTCCAAGTGGCTGCAATCAGTGAAAGCTGAGCCCCGAGACTGAATTCTGACTTCAGCAAGACTTACTTTCAAAGGAGCAAAGAGTGTGGATTTTAGTCTTTCAGAATAGGAGGAAAGCTGAAATGGATCTTCTCTGAGGTTTGACCTCCTGTATTCTGCTGGGGTATAATAGCATCTAGAAAATCAACGCAAACTCTTTAGCTGAGGACTTTTTCCTTTCAACTCTGACTCTGCTTTTCTCCTTTTTGGATGAGATAGCAATGAATGTGGAAGGGCAGGCTCTGTTGTATCTTTCTTTGCCTGCTGGTTTGTGCTATATAAGCGTGCAGCCCTGACAGAGCTGACTTGAGGCTTCTCACCAGTGTTGGCAAAATCAAATGCTGTAATTTTGAGATTAAGGGTGATGTCTGAGCTGCAGCAGAAGGCCTTGGAGGCCTGCTGGAGGTGTCTGGGTGGAATGAGGACTTCTGCTTAAGGTGGCCAAGTAGTACTTACCTCAGAGGCAAAGAAAACACCAGCTCAGCCTTCTAGGGCTGTGGTGTTGGCAAAGAAATCCTGTAAAAAATACTAGAGAAGTCTCTACTTTGTCTAAATATGGCTTAACTCATGCAGTGATAGTAATTTCTATTGCTTTGGGAAATAGAGTGAAAGGCAAAACACTGTCAAGAGTCAACCACAGAAAGGGAAATAAGAAAGAGATGGAGGGCCTAGAGAATGCACAGAGGAATTGTATTAAGAAGTAACTTATTTTCTGCCCAAAGCCTTGTTGAGAAATACATCAAGGTATCCTTATCCCATCATAAATTCATGGAAGGAGAGAGTTTAATAAGCTTTTTGAATCCATAAACATGTGGACATTAATGAAAGTGACTTTATACTTGCCTGTTGCTCTGGAGAGACTGCTAGGAAGTCGTCTTTTTCACAGAAGGTCTAGAACTGATTTTTCACACTTGGAAAAGTGACCATTCTGTGTATTGTGTCATCCTGCAGGTAAAAGGACACAGAAAAGAAGATGGACTGGGGAACTCTGGAGACTGTTTTAGGAGGTGTAAACAAACACTCCACCAGTATCGGGAAGATATGGCTCACAGTCCTGTTCATCTTCCGTATCATGATCCTGGTTGTGGCTGCAGAGAGAGTCTGGGGAGATGAACAACAAGATTTTGTCTGCAACACACTTCAGCCTGGCTGCAGAAATGTGTGCTATGACCACTTTTTCCCCATCTCTCACATCAGACTCTGGGCCCTGCAGCTGATCTTTGTCTCCACACCTGCGCTGCTGGTGGCCATGCACGTGGCCTACACCAGGCATGAGAAGAAACGGCGATTCAGAAATGGTGAGAAAATTGATATTGAAGAGCTAAAAAATGAAAAGATTCACATCCGGGGACCCCTGTGGTGGACGTACACCAGCAGCATCTTCTTCAGGATCGTCTTTGAAGCTGTCTTCATGTATGTGTTCTATTACATGTACGATGGGTATCAGATGCCCCGCTTGGTGAAGTGCGATGCTTGGCCCTGCCCCAACGTAGTGGATTGTTTTGTGTCTCGGCCCACTGAGAAAACCACATTTACTATTTTCATGCTTGCTGTGTCTGGGATCTGCATGATTTTGAATCTGGCTGAGTTGTGTTACCTAGTGATAAAAATTTGCATGAAAGAACCCAGGAAAACAACAGTTTTGAAATAACTCCCAAGTTTCAGGATCTCCTAGCTCCCCATTTCCCTTAAACTTTCTTAGGTGTCAGAGAACAATAAGCAATATTTTCCACACTCAAGGAAAAGCATAAAAATGAATGTTCATTTGTGTTTAAAAAATTATATCCTCCCTGGGAAGCTGCTACTGATGCAGGTTTTAAATATCATGAGCTAATTCAATATTCCTGCATTCAGAAATAGAGAGGAGCCTTCTGGCAGCAGCCTTTCCAAGTATGCCTGCTGTTGGCCCTCTTGTTGGGACAGAGTCATTTTTCAAAAAGTGGGAATGAAAAGCACCAGAGAAGACTCTAATGCCCAAAGGAGAGCCAGGAATCACAAAACCACTATGTCAGCTCAGAGGGAAGCCAATAACAAAGGGTTTTGGCTAAAAGTGGGGTAAAAGGTTTTTGTGGGACATTACAGCTTGTGAAAAGGAATAAGACAAGGGGTAATTGTGTTTATAGTAGATATCCTCTCTAAGTAATCTAGAGAGCAAGGAAATGGCCTAGGAACACAGGCACTCCATGGCAATGCATGCTATCAGCTCTGCTGGGCACCAGCAATGGCTTTTATCTTTTTATCTTTTTGTCTTCTTGCCTGCACTAAGAAGCATCTCCTACAGGGTTGGATATGGCCAGTCTCAACTGCCTGTGAATGTCATTGGACCAGTGCTGCCTCCCCATAGTCACAGATGCTGCAGCAGTGGGAGGAACAAAATTCATTTTTCATTCTCTAGATCAGGTGAAAAAAAGGACTGTCACCTCTGAGAAGGTGCAGTGCAACTGTCTTCCTCCTTCTCTTGTTCTCCCCTAATACTTTGTGAAGAACCTCAGTACAGTAGACTGTACTCGATGAAGAGACTTTTTACCACCTGACTGTGCCTCACTTAGCTGTGTACCTTTCAGTAAAAACAGAGAAAAATTGCCTTGCTTCATTTCTGTTTGTCATCCAAAAGAAGTGCTTCAACTTACAGCATGATATGGAGTGCTCCTTCCATGTACCCCTTTTTTCCTATCCAACCTGCACAGCTTTTCTTCATAAAACCTTTTCCCTATCTGATGTACCTTTCAAATGAGTCAAGCAAACCACTCCCAATCTCTCTGACATTCCACATTGTGAGATTAAAACACCATTCCTTTTCTTACAGTTGGTCTAGCATAAATTAGAGACAACTTGCAGAGCTAAAATAGCAAAGTGAACCAATCAGAAATGAGGAGGAACTTGATATTTTTCTTAAAGTTCACATTGTTGAGCTGCAAATTGTATATTACTAATTTGAAGAAATATATGAGTCAGTCTGACCTTGTCTCAAAACATGTTTTATATCTGTCATAGGCACCTACACCAGCACATATGGCAACACAGTTTTATCTCCCAAGTGTCTGCTTATTGAACCCACTTCTAGAAAGCTGGCTCTCTCTCCTCCTGAGCTTTAATTACTGGCTTTTCCCCAAAATGAATAATCACTAGCTCACCTTCTCTCTTTGCATTCATCTTTTACTGTATGTTTAAATTTGTCACTGTTGGAGTAAACAAAGCTGCATGAATTAAGGCCCATGGCCCCTCACTGTGCACTGGAAGCGGAGCATGAACAGGCTTCCATTGCTTGTGAGCTACATCAAGTCAAGTGTTGCAACTTGACTGCAGATGGAAATCTGTTATCTAAGAGGGGAGCAAGGAAACCATGAAAACACCATCCTCAGAAGCATGAACAAAAAGATAGTCATTCATAATGAGCTGGACTGGAAACTTGGAGGGCGAAAACATCCTTAATTCAACTCCAAAGAACAAAGTTTGGCACATATCAGGTTTGTACTTGATAGAGTTCCTGCATTGTTCCATACACAAGTACAAAGAGAACGTACTATCTAGTGCCAGTGCTCTAGTATTACATTTCTTTTGTAACAAGATTTTTATTTTTTTCTGAAATTATAATTAAAGCACATATATGTGTGTGTGTTTTCTGTATTACTTGTACATGCTGTGTGTTACCTAATGTGTCTAATGAAATCTGTTTTACTACAACGGAAAATGTATGCACCAATCCTACATTTAATAGCCAAGGTCTAGTGAAAGGATTTTAGTCTTCTGCTGCAGGTTGGTTTTTCAGTTGGTTACATTGCCTGTTATACTGAAGTTTCGTGAGCTCACAGTGGACGATCCACGTATGTGCTCTACATGAAATAAAATATGCTGCGTAAGACAGCCTTGTGCTGGCAGAATTGCGGCTGGAAAAGGCCAGTGATAAATTACTTCACTAGCTCTATAGAGAAGAGAGTTCGTTTTCCCAGCCTGCCTTTGAATTTAGCTGGAACTTGAAATGAGACACACCAAAGCCATTAACACTAACACGATGAAGTTATCTTCAACTAGCAGTTTGGCAACCAGATCATCACACGGGGTAAAAAGATAGAACTGGGGAAAGTGTCTGGAAATAGCCGAGAGACGGCTTTGATCCAGGACTGCAGCATCAGGCAATAATAGCTCTACCAGGACATATTTACTGTCTCTCAGATTTATTTTCTGTATATATTTAATTTGACTGAATAGCTGCTTTATATGGGGAAAAAAATTCAGATACTTTATAGGAAATGGGAATTGCACCTGTTTCTGCATATGCTACATTGTATAGCTGACCTTCTACAAATGGATTTCTTATAGATTAAAATACAATGCTGTTTTGAAATTGTGTTTGTTCCTTCTGGAAATGCACTACATTTGGTACTTGGTTCCTGGGCTTTCCTCAGAATGAAGGTTTCAAGAGTGTTGAAAACTGAAGCTGCAAATCTGAGGTCATTACTATTTCCTCATGAGGCTGATTCCTCACTGTTCAGTGTCCAGTAAAGTCAGGATATAAAATGTCATTAATAATGTGTTATCAGAAGTGGGAGGTGTAGGAGTGGGACTGGCTGGAGTTATAGCTTGACTGAAATCACCAGAAAAAACCACCATTGACTTAATCAGGTTAAACGTTCATCCAAAACCTTGAAACCAGAACTACAAACATGTTTGTCAGAAGGGGAAGGAAAGGAGGGGAAGCAAACTTCACTATTAACTCAGAGATGCATCTAGAGAAAAAACCCTAACTACTGTGGGAGAAAGGCGGATTTGAAAGGAAGTCAGAAGTATAAATCTGTATTTATGACTTCTGGATATAGAAGTACTTTTATTAAAAGTTTTCTAGACAAAGATAAAAAAATCCTTCAGTTGTTTACAGTCATCATGAGCCAATGCACTGTGTTATTTTGTATCTGACAGGAAGTATATAAAAGACAAATTATATGGTCCATACAAAGAAGAGCACTCCTGTACCATGGAAGTTCAATTCAAAATAGCAACTCTGTTAAAAGCTGCTTTATTTTGTAAAAAGTGTACTGCACCAGTAAGCAACACCTGAGAGCATTTTACTACTAACTAGGTGAAAATAAATCTGTTTTTTCCCTCTAATTATAGTCCCCTCCCCTGCAAATTCAGCTAATGGGTTTTACTAGGCAACAAAATCACACTCAAAAGAATTGCACTATATTTTTGGTCACCTATTCTAATATTCAGGACGGCCACTACCCTGACTGTTATTTACAGTTTTATTTGGATTTTCACAATCTTATTACCTCCACAGTCATTTGAACCTGTTTGTAGACAGTGGCAAGAGTAATGGTAACTATTTGAAGCTTAATGAGCTAAGACTAATGGTAATGATCTTCAACATAATTCAGAAGATACCTGTATTTTTTTCCCCATCTGTCCAACCCAACTTTTACAGAGTATTTTTCTCTTCTGTAAAGCTGGCTCAGCTCTGACCTGTGTATTTTCTATATAAACGTTCCTAGCCACCAAAAAGTCCTAATAAGCTAGGTTTGGAAACACATTAAGCTTTAATCAGCATGTCCAGCTGAGGAAACAAGTCACATCTCAGACTCTCCACCTTTGAGAACATAGCTTGCTTTTGCTATGGTTGGTCCCCCGCTACTACTATGGAAGTCAGCGTCAGAATTGGTCACATCATTGCACATACCTTCTCCCTTTTTCTGCCAGTTTAATCACTGCCACGAACTCAAAGTACTGTTTCACATCTGCCTGCTCTGTTCCCAAATCCAATTGAAAGATAAAGGTGACAACTGTGTCATGTTCACAGGAAGCAGAACAGTTTAATCAAGCATTGTTAAGGTCATTGCAACAGGTGCCAGAAAAAATATTTTATAATTATTGTGTGGTAAAGATTTCAAACCTACTGTATGTTGCATCATTAGTGTAATGTCTGCTTACAGTTTGTCATGTCCCTGCCCTAGGTATTGCATCCTTTCCGAGGACTGAGATTTTAATATACAGTTTAAATAGCTTCCACAATATGTCCAGCACAAATAAAAACGGTCCATACACTTACCCACACATGTGTGCACAGATACAGAGCAACAAACTCACTAAATCATTCCCTTGCTGTTATTTGATAGAAGATTGAATAAGACATTGCAACGTGGATTTGTCAGGCATAATTTCTGCCTATGCCATGATAAAAGCTTTTGTGTAGAGCAGTAAAATAGATATTAATGACTCATTATCAGAGTATCAAGATCCACCAATGGGATAAACTTTATGCAGCTGGGAGGAGCTGCAGGTACATGGGAAGATAGGCTTAGGATTCAATAAGATCTTTATCACTGGGAGAAATGGCTTAACAATAGTAGTTTTAGAAGTTAGGAAAGTCTAAATGCTACCATTGTGAAACACCAAGCACTTGCAAAACTGTCTGAAGCAAAAAACAGTTTTGTAAAGATGAGCTAGAGTTTGTAGTAAAACATCAGTGGAATATGAAACAATAAAATTGTTGCCTTGAAAAAAATATCATACAGGAATGCATTACAGGTTTATCAAAAATAGGATGTTTGAAATAAAGTTTCCACTTCTGTTAGTACCCGAAAATCTTTATCTAGAGCCTACTTTGGGGCACCATCTGCCCCAAAAGCCCATTTATCAGCTGGAGAAATATAGGGGTCAGGAATAATATGCCATCAAATATCTAAAACACAGAACCCATGAGGAAAGACTGGAAGAAATTAATTGGCCTGGAAAAGCCTGAGGAAAGACCCAGCAGCATTCTTCAAATATGTAAAAGATTGTGGCAAAGAAGAGACGAAGATGTTGCACTTTACATTCACTCACAATAAGACAAGAAATAATAGGTTTATGTTGCAATGGGCTGTAAGGTAGTGACTGCAAAATCTCTCTGTGAAGAAGGTTAAGTTTTGAGTTGGTTGACAGACTTCATTACTGAAGATTGTTAAATGGCAACTCTGTCCAACATTTGTTGAGGGTAATCTGGGTATAGGACTCTGCTCTAGGATAGAGGGAACTTCTAAAATGTGTGAGGAAGGGGATCTCAACTGAAAGAGTCAGTTATACAGGTTCCTTTTGCTGAGACAAAGCTCAGCTGTTGAATCAAAATCTCTTTCATATAAATTCAAGTCTGTTTGCCAGAGCAGGGTCTATCCAGCATGATCTCTGTCAGCATGGTTCCTTTGTGCTTTTAGCAATTGTAATAAGACATTCTTTTGTTGTAACATGTTCCACCTAACAAAGCATACGAGATGTCATTGTGAGTAAATAAAATTGCAATTAATATAAATGGAGTTGGTGATGGAATTATTTTTGTTCTCCTCAGCATAGTGAGGAAATAGCTCCTTATCCCTTGGTTTAGTGTCTCACAAAAGAGGCATTCTTCCCAGCAGGAAGAAGGCTGAAACCCAGATCAACATTCAGTTTTGCTGCCCATTTTACTACATGTGCAAACATTGGTGGAGTTGACTGAAGCCTGGTCTGCACGCAGAATATTTCCCAGCAATAGCATGTCATTTTGTGCTACTGATTTCTTTAACTTGAAAGGCAGACCATCACATTGTGCAGCAGTTTGAAATTTGTAGAAAAATTTTCCTATACTTAGTATCTTTTTTCTACTTCAAAGCAAGATAACTATTGCTGTTCCTTTCTGTGGAAGCTAGTCATTATTTGAGGCCTTGACAAAGTCATCACACATGACAATAAGGTATGTTCTTGGTAAAACATGCTGTATTTGCTCTTACCCTGAATACAATGAGAAAGAACATCCTGTTTAGGAGCCTTGGTTGTGGTTTGGCACTGTGAATCGTTCACTAGCAATACTAGTTTGGGGCATTAACACTGATGTCATCCCTTCTCAAACTGTCTGTGTCTCTTTCCCACCCCATTCAACATTGTGCCTCAGCTCCAGTACCTTTACTGTGCCAGCACGGTAGTTTGCACAGCTGTGCTCAGCACTGGATTGACTGACTGTTTTAGCTGATGAAGAAACAAGTGTTTTGTTTTGCTGGATTGTTTTTTAGCTGGATCAATTCCTTGATCTGGCTTACAGGGACGCCACATGAACTTCCACGCTGACATGACTGTGGGGCAGCAGGCCACAGTGTTGGGCAAGAAGAGCTGCAGGGAGTGAGTGGAAGGGGTGGAGGGAATGGCAACATGTTTGTTTGATGCTATACACACTGCAATTTCAAACCACAGCCTCTGGCTGTGTTTTCCTGAGCGACTGCTACTAGAAAGTCAAAGTCTTAACTTCCTTTTCCCTTTTTTGCTGCTGTACCCTTCCTTGCTCTCTATTCGTCTCTATTGGCCCTGCTTCTGACCTACTGGCCATCTTCCCCCCTGCTCCAACACAATCTTCCCTCAACTTTTGTATTAGATGATTTAACACATTAACTCAGCAGAGAGCTATTTGAACTCTGCATTTTGATGTTTTTTTTCAGCTCAGTTAGCTTTCCGCCAGGCTTGTGGCAAGAATGACTGTATTTCAATATATTTATTCCATATTTCTGCCTGTAGTGTGGAAAAAAAAGTAGCATCACACCATGACAGAATGATAGCAGGTATAATTCCTCTTAGGATCCTGCATGTCCTGTGTCTTTCTTTTTTATTCTTCCTCCTAACAGATGCCTGGCTTGTACAGTTATAGTTCTTCCTCTAATACATTTCATATGGAGCTTTTGCTTCCATGAACATGACCAGAAAGCATTTCACTGCTACGTATCCCAGAATATTCAGAGTTTTGTTGTTGTATTAGGAGATTTCCCACAGTTCCCAAAGGATTTTGGAGAGGAAGCCAGTTCTGGTGGCTTAAACACCAGCCTAGAGTTTCAGTGCTATTCTCCGAACCATATAACCTAGGACAAGATATTAAGTCTTCCTGTGGCTCCATTCCTACAAACTAGAAGTCAGATTAAGTCTTCCTACAAACTAGAAATAATAATAATTCTTCCTGTCACCAGTTCTTGCTTGTTAATATGCTGTGTTCTCTGATGTGTTTGGCAGTAGTGTGTAACAGAACAGAACACTATTCACTAATTGATAAGATAATAAAAATTACTATGTAATATGAGATGAAACTATTACTTCAGTCTTTTAATTGCCATTTTATTTATTATTTAATTAGTTTTAAAATATTTCCATGTAAAAACAGCTAGAGAAGAAAATGTTTTAATCCTCTTTGCTTCAAGCTATGCCTCCCGAGGTAGCAGTACCCATTCCCAACATTTAAATATCTTTAGTGCCATCTTCTGTAGCGCAGCAGCATGTCAAGCACAATTCTTTTTATTAACGTGCCATACAGTGCCACAACAAGCTGAACTGAAGGCATTTGTAACTGTTTTTTTTTAAGGCTGACAGTGTGGACAGAACTGTTGTCAGCACTGCTGAGCCATGGGTCACTTTGGCGTGGCTTGCTTATGACATGTACCACAGCTGAGGGCTCTTTCCACTAAACTCTGTTCAGATGCACAGTTACGGTAAGAGTGACCCTCTTCCGTACTTCAATATAGATGTTTAAATTAGAAATAGCATGGGGGAAACACTGTTTTGGATCAATCCTGATCTGAAAAAGTCCATTTTTCTTGTTGAGCAACAGCTCAGGTTCAGATTAAGGGCAAGATGTATCTCCTAACTTACGAGATCTTTTTATCATTTCATAAAGCTTTGTGTCTATTTCTTATCTTCTTTCTATGTTATCATCATGGCTTTGCGAACAAAGATTTGGGAAGGGCTCTACCCACATTTGTTACAAGTGTGCTGGTGGCTAAAAAGGCCAATACGAGATAGACACGTCCGGTTGCAAAAGGCACAGCAGAAAGACTCCTTAGGTGGTATATTCTGCTCTTTCCATGTACCTTGCCATGAAAATCCGATTCATCTAATCTTAAAAATACCTGGCTGACTGCTTTGTCTCCACACTTCTTGAATTCACTTTTTTGCTCCACCAGCCAAATCATATACTGCTAAATGTCTGTCTACATGGGAAACAGGGGTTGTCACCTGGGTGGAGGCTTGGATGGAAGACCAAAGGTGTTAGTAAAGAAAATAATTAATCCCTCTCTGCAGATATTGAAAACCCACCAGGATGTGTTCCTGTGTCATCTGCTCTAGGTGACCCTGCTTTGGCAGGGAGATTGGACTGGATAATCTTCAGAGGTCCTTTCCAACCCTAATGATTCTGTGATTCTTTGATAAATGAAGGCTGAAAATTTTGTAAGTATGCATTTTAATGTAAAAAATTTAAGTTTTATGCTGCTGTCTAGTGTTAATGACAATGGAGGGAACCTTTTAAACATAATGAGGGCTGGCAGTGTTGAAGATAAGTGAGGAAGCTAGCAGGATGGCTCTTCCATGGAAATCCTTCTGTCAGAAAGAGACACTTTTTAACACCATTAACTAAATCTGAGCATAGACCCTCCTTTTCTAGTATATGACTCTATATAGCCCTCCATACTGCCTTGACATGCTTCCATGCTTGGGCTTTCACCAGTACATAATTTGTTCTTTATTTTTAAAGCTGCTTCCTTTAAATTTTCCCCATGGATTTTGCATACTTGCCTATCTTATTTTTCACAAATGATCCAGAGGGTTTTGTTGAGAGACCAAACCTCTTCTTATATGATGCCAGAAGAAAATTCTTGGAAAAGAAATTGTTAGCTAATGGCCATAGTCCCATGGTAAGCAGGCATTGCATCAGATTCTCCCCATTTGAAACATAATGGTTTCTATCATAAAAACCTTCTGTGGCAGTACCGAAAGGCTGCTCTAGAACCTCATTGCTCTCCTGAGTAAGAATACCTTTCTTAAAAAAAAGGTATCAAGGCCAGTTTGTACAGATGGTGAAAAATACCACTTGAAACTTCCAGAGACTGAAAAAGCCACCAGAGAAACACCCAGTGCTTCATGCTATTAAACATTTTGGACAGATAGTGTAAAACAAGATATCTGACTACCTCTCCCTAAAATAAACTTCTTGCCCTTCAGCTGACTTTGTGAGCTAAGAGATTTCACGGCATGAAGTAAGTTATAATATTAGGAATTACTGGGGCTGCTGGGATTCCATCCTCTACCCCAACACAGCCTCTCATGCCCCACTGCTTCAGGATCAATACTGCAGTACTACTACGCTTACAATCATGGGAGCACTGTGCTTCAGCTGTATCACCCATCTCTGAATAGTCATTTGTTCTTGTGCCACCCCTAGTGCTTAGGTCCACAGAGATCTTCCTCCCTAGTGTTTTCAGCTGTAAGATTTATAGGGAGCAATCAAGAATTTGAAGGATACAAGAACAGGGGGATGGTCTGATTCAGTTTCTCAACAGTCCGCTGTTACACATAGCTCCTCAAAGTGTGTCAAATTTTTTTGTGGATGGTATTTTTACTAAATAGAGCAACAATGAGCCATGGGAATGACTAAATTTTCAGCTCTTTTGCTGTAGAGTAGCTATTGACAGAAACTCATACATTACTGCTGAAGAGTCGTTGAGTTGTTGTGCTAGTTTAAGTCATTCTGTCTATCATAGAATCAAGTTGTTCTGTCTTTCATAGAATCATAGGATGGTTTGGGTTGGAAGGGACCTCAAAGATCTAGTTCCAACCTGCCCTGCCAAGGGCAGAGACACCTTCCACTAAACCAGGTTGCTCAAAGCCCCATCCAACCCAGCTTTGAACACTGCCAGGAATGGGGCATCCATAGCTTCTCTGGGCAACCAGAGAAGTGTCTCACTATACTCACTGTAAAGAATTTCTTCCTAATATCTCATCTAAACATACCCTCTTTCAGTTTAGAGCCATTCCCCTTGTCCACTCACCACATGCCCTTAATAAAAAGTCCCCCTCTGACTTTCTCATAGGCCCCTTTTAGGAACTGGAAGGCTGCTGTACGGTCTCCTTAGAGCCTTCTCCTCTACAGACTGAACAGCTCCGCAAGTCTCTCAGTCTGTCTTCATAGGAGAGGTGCTCCAGCCCTCTAATCACCTTTGCTGCCTCCTCTGGACTTGCTCCAACAGGTCCATGTCCTTCTTATGTTGGCAGCCCCAGAGCTGGATGCAGCACTCCAGGTGAGGTCTCATGAGAGCAGAATAGAGGGAGAGAATTACCTCCCTCGACCTTCTTTGTCCAGAATCACCTCTCACACTGCTTTTGATGCTGCCTAGAATGCAGGGCTGTTTGTCTTTCTCAGGGCAACACTATAGAATACGCAAAAACCTAACCAAAATGTAGGTGACAGTATTTTTGAGTCCTGACGCTGACAATATCAAGAGACACTCTTAAATCATCATTTTGGAAATAGTGGCAACTGATCTTTTTTTTTTTTTTTTTCCAAAAGGTCTGTGCACAACAGCTTGACAGCTAATCCCGAGTGAGTAGGGTCTGGGGTAAAGAAAAAAAATGCGCTGGCAATCTTTTTGGGCTCTTCATGCAGGAGACGCAGGCAGTAGCAGCGAGGTTTGCCTCCTCACGAAAAAAGACCCAACTTCTTTTGGTGAAGAATCTTTTGCAGTTTAGGTTGGGTTAGTTTCCACTTTTGCTCTCAGGTCACTCTAACACCTGACGGAGGACCGTACCTTCGGCCGCCGGGGCGAGGCGCCCTCTGACGCCGGTGCCTCAGCCGTGTCCCTGGACGCCGCTCCGGGCCGGGAGCGGGCGGCGGTGGGCGTGCGGGAATCGACTCCCGCTGCGCTGCCTCCGCCGCAGCCCGGCGGGGCCGGCGGACAGCCCAGCGGGGAGGGGTTTCTCACGCTTTTATCCTCTGGGAGGAATAAACTGTTTTATTTCCCAGGAAATCCCGCGGGGGTGGGATGGATCATCTGCACAGTGACAAACTTTTTAGAATCCAGGGAGAGAAGGGCTGCTGCGCCCGCAGCCTCCCGGGTGAGGAGAGGGGCTGCCGGCGCGGCCCGTGGGAAGCCGGCGGCTGTGCCCGCGGCGGGAGGGGAGGGAAGGAGGCGGGGAGGGCCGGGCGCCCGGTGCCTGGTGCCAGAGGGGCAGCCCGTCAGAGGGGCAGCCCGTCAGAGGGGCAGCCCGTCAGAGG